>NC_066632.1:6157864-6196442 GCF_025201925.1 Gopherus flavomarginatus | reverse complement strand
CAAAATTTCTTCCTGCCAGTGTATAATTCTTTGTTTCTTCACCAGGGTCAGTTCTTAATGTCCTTTATAGTCAGGAATTCCTGGACTTTGGCAATGTCAGAGGAGTGAGTGTTCCTTCTATCTCGAAAACAGTCATGGTTCAGCATCCTACAGGGGAGAGGTTACCAGCACATCACCTGCCATGGTTCTGATTCATCTAGAAAAATCCAAAGGCACAGTAGATCTGTCAGTGGACAAGGGAGAGTTACTAGCACTTCACTTGTCCCTTTTCCTGCTGTCCAGAAGGCACAACAGAGCTAGAAGGAGGAATTGGCTAAACATCAGTAGGAGAATCTCCCGAGGTAGAAGAGTCTTTTTGCAGTGAGAATCTGGGTCCAAGCAGTCAGTCTTGGCACTTCACGCGGGGGTTGGTAGTCAGCAGGACTTAATAAGGGCCTTTCCAGCATGGAGCCAGGCAGTCTTTCGTTGGTGGACCTTTACATAGATCCAGTCTCCTGGTTCCAAGGAGTGGCAGGGCTGCTAGAATCTTTAGGTAGCGCTTCTTTACTTGCGAGAAAAGAAACCTAACACATTTCATTAATGGCTGGCAGTGTTTCACAGATCTCATAGCTGTTTGGGCACATTCAAGCCCCCCTTTTCTTGGTTGTCAGCCAAGTCTTAGCTGTGTGCAGTGTCCTTGAATGGGGCCAGTCTTATCTTTAGCCTAAGCATGCTAGCTATTTTTTTTTCAGTTAACTCATTCTGTTCTTTTTCCTTCTTCCCTTCTTGCTTCTTTTAATCTACAAGGAAACTTCCATTCTTCACTCATACACCTTTTTCCCAACAACAAACATAAACATTGTCATGATCTAGTCCATTAGTCTTATTATTCAATGTATGCCACATATACCCTTCCACTAAAATAAACCTTATTACAGAGCTTTGTAGCAACAAGCCAGAACAAGCACACCCACTTTGAGGCGTTCACTCAATACAACCTCTAGTCCAATAGCTACCCACCATCCCCAGCCCTCTGGTTAGAAATCCGAGGTAGCCAGAAGGATCCCATGTGCAATATGGGGAGTGGGTTAACTTTTCATGTCCTTGCTTCCAAGACTGTTGGGATGCAAATTTTAATAACAATTTTCCACTAAAAGATTTGGCCAATGAAGTTTCTTTTTCTTACTTACGGAAATGTATTAGACTTTAGTATATCACATTTTCCTGATTTTCCAAACACTTTGTATTCCAATTGAATAAAACAAGTATCTGCATTTAACCCTTCTGTTTGATTTTAAATTAGACTATCCATGAAAATATTAAACACAACAATTTTGGCCACGAGACAAACACCAGAAAACAGAACATAGAACACAAAACATAATTCCTATTGTGCCAGTAAATGCATGGTATGTTGAATGCTGTTCAACTGGCATCAGTTTTCTCTGATTATTTGAAAGACCAAACAAAAAACAAAAAAAAGATCTACCCCTTCTGGGCAGTCAATCATCACTTAAAATATACAAATACCCTTGTTGATTTCAGGCAAAACAGAGGAATTAACCCCATATTTTCTTGTATTTGTTTCATAGGCAGCCCAGGTTTCAGTGGCTTCTACCTGATCAGTTAGATAATTTGCATTAATACAGATGCTTTCTGGCTTGTTTTTGGATCCAAAGCTATCCACAGCTAAAGATTCTTACCTTAAAAGGGACATAATTAACTTACCAGAATTTTATTTACAAACATTTTAAAGACATCAAAAACTTTCCTCTTTAGCATTTCTTTCTGAACACCGGGTAAAGGCCATTTATTTAACATGTAATCCAAAGGGCTATCCTTAGAGGGTTTCCATTGAGACCCACTCATCCCTTTTCTGGCACTCAAATAGAGAATTAAACAGAAAGAAGAAGGGAATAATGGTCTAATCCAAAAATCCAAGCCAGCAATCTCTGCTTATACTGACTGCTATAGGGGACGGAAAGAAGGATCTTAATACGACCTCAGGGCTTCCTCTCATGCTATGACTTCCACCTGAGGAATTATGAACAAGAAGCTCAGTTCCGCACACACACCTAACACCCAAAGGTATAAGACAGAAATACAGTAACCAGGTAACCAGAATATAACCAGAACCCTATTATTTCCTTATCTTATTAGGGCTCACCTTACTCATGCAGTCCTCAACACACAACACCAACAGTACCAAGCAAAGCCAACATAAAATAACAAGGGTAAAACAAAACAGACAGTGTGAATTCTGCAGGGCTCCCCCATTCTTAATTGCTCACCAAACTGTGACAAATTTCTGTACCAATCTATCCCTCATGTCAGGTGACAAGGCTGACACTACAGGATCGTCGGGGAAGATAAAGAAAAACACACCATATAACTGAATTTTAAAGCTTCATTAATAAAATAATAGAACAACAACGGAGAGAGTGTTGGGAACGCTCCCACATCACTCAGGAAAAACCTTAATGCCCCAAGCCCTAAGCCACTTTCATATTCACACACGTACATCCAGACTGGCCACTTCTGTGTATAATGTTCAGAGAAGGGGGGAGAGGTGGATGGGAGTTTATCCTGTATACAGCTTGTACAGAATTTCCAACATGCTTCCGCTCTTGGGAGGGCTGTTCTTTTATGCCCTGGAATCTCCTGCTGCGTCTCTTTCAGAGATTCCAATCCAGGTCGGCTGCCTCTAGCTTCTTCCGTGTCACCAAGCCACACCGGCTCCGGGGTCACAAAGGCACACTGTTGGATCTCCCTGGACAGCTAAGCTTTGCAAATGTAATCTCAGTTCTGTAACTTGTAGTGCCTTTGGTTTGCCTCTGTCTATATTTTTTCACAGCCAGCTGAAGCCAAAAGCAGTTTTTCTTCATACTTAGCATAGTCTGCATTGATTCTTGACCTTGAACGCAGAGCAACTTTCTCTTTATCCCTGGGCCAAGCTGAAGTTCAAATTAACCCGTTCCTTTCCTCAATAGACAAATTGCTCACACTGTGTCAGGGCTTTTTGGTGATTAAAAGCTCCTCTTAGATGTATGATCTTATCTAGATTGAAGGTATCTTCTAGTGGGCATTGTTTAGGTGGATTTTCACACGTGTAAAGATTTCAATTCTCTAAATACCTGCAGGTTGTTGGACCATAATGCATGTACATGTAATATGCTGGGTACCCTTAGGGGTGAGGTGGAATGCTTAGACTGTCCCCCACCCATTTCCAATCACACACACACACAGGGTGATGCCCTGTCCGCGCTAGTGGCACATAAACTAAGGATCTCTCCCTACAGGGTGCTCACACAGGAGAGGCTAACAAGGACGCCACGACCCTCCTACATCTCTCTTCAGCAAAGAGCGTCGGCTAGTCTCAGGGAGTCGCGCTGCTTACTCTGATTGCATCCAGTGAAATGATCAGACTGTCAGTAGCCCACACCGGAAAGGAAAGGGGAAGGGTAGGTGGGTACACACACTCCTAGACCCAGTAGCTTCCTCACCGGATGATGCCAGGGACGAGTCCAGCCCACTTGGGGGTCGGACCTTCTAAGATCCTCACTGTTACTGGGCCTTGCGTTAGTAGTCCTGGTCATGAGCTTTCGCTTCGCAGAGTACTCTGGGTGTCTTCCGGTAACAGTCACCCACACTGGTGTGTGTGTGTGTACACCACACAACACACCACACACACACACACACACACCCCAAGGCCTTTATTCCAAATACCATGATGTTATCTGTACCTTATGTCCAGACCCAATACCATGAGGCAGTATGACAGCCCGTCTCTTGAAGCAGTAAAAAACCCCTCAGCACCGGTGCATACCTAATGCATTGCTCTATGCATTACCTAATGCATTTCTCTATGCTTACCTTGTTGGCCAGCCAAGCAGTTCCCCAGTACTGCTATAAACTCACCTTGTTGGTGCCTTTCCCCAATACCACCTTGCATCTGAACTTGCTGCACAGTCAATAAGTTCAGATGGCGTGAGCCGAACAGGGACAGAAGGCCCCACGGATAGTCCTCCTCCGATACCCCAATAGAGATTTCAAAAGGTCTCATACCTCTCTTGTGGCGCCATGGGGTTCGAAAGGGAATGATCCATAGCAGCTGTCTGTGTCTCAGTAGGTGTTGCCATCCCGGACGAACCCCCTAATTGTTGGAGAAAAACTCAGTTCTTCTTCGAGTGATTGCTCATATCCATTCCAGGTAGGTGTACGCGCCGCGCGTGCACGTTTGGCTGGAAACTTTTTTACCCTAGCAACTCCAGTGGGCCGGCAGGTCGCCCCCTAGAGTGGCGCCCACTATGGCACTAGATATATACCCCTGCCGGCCCGCTCGCTGTCCTCAGTTCCTTCTTACCGCCGTGTCGGTTGCTGGAACTGTGGAGTGCGGCTTTGCTGTCCTCCACGTCCCTAGCTCTCCTGTAACTTGTTCGTCGTCTAGTTTGTAAATAGGTTCATAGATAAGTAGTAGATAGTTTGTTAATATAGTAGTTAATTAGAGTCTTGTATATAGTGTTTAACATCGCTCGCGGGTGGACCGTTGCCCTCCCCGGCACCCGGCACCGGGCCCATGCCTGGCTCGCCGCGCTTCAAGCAGTGCTCGGCATGCAAGAAGCCGATGCCTACGAGCGATCCCCACGACGCGTGCCTTAAGTGCCTGGGGGAATCGCACATCAGCGAGAAGGCCAGCATTTGCAAGGCTTTTAAGCCTCGCACGAAGAAGGAGAGAGACCAAAGACTCCCGCGCTCTCCTTATGGAAGCGGCTCTGTCTCCGGCGCCGGCGGCGCAGTCAGCCAGTTCTACTCCGAACACCAGACCGCGCCGGCACCGGCAAGACTCCCCAGCACCGACCATCTCTGGCACCGGGAGCAGACTCACGTCCCTCGGCGTCTGCAACAACCATTCCAGGCAGGCCCGAGTGGAGCGCCCAGCACCTACCCTGGCCGCGGCACCCGCCTGCAGGGCTGCTGTCGACTCCGGGCCCGGAAGGTCCGTCGAGTACAGCCCTCCTAAGCTCCCCCTTAAGATCAGGGGTCGAGCTACGGTTACCGTCTACGCCGGAGACCTTTGCCTCGGCTCGGGACTTGATCGCAATGACGGAAACCATCGCAGCCTCAGCCAGCACCCCTGGGACGGGTAACCTCCAGGGGGTAAACCGATGCTTCGAGCGCTGTCTCCCGAGTCCCGGCATCGATCACCCCGGAGGCGTGAACGCTCGCAGCTCGGGGCGCCGCTCGGAGTCCCGGCACCGTTCTCCCAGGTGGTACCAGTCGTACTCGCGGCACCGATCGCCATCTGCATGGTCCCGGTCGGGCTCGTCTCACCGCCGGCACCGAGGACTCCAGGAGCCGTTCACCTCAGCGTTTCGGCTCCTCGGTCGACCTCCCGGCACTGAACCAGTGGTAGGTCCCCATCCCGTTCGACCTCCCGGCACCGCGCCGGTGGCAGGGTCCCGGTTCTTCGCTGCCGTCCCGGCACCGCGCTCATCGAAGGTCGCGGTCCCGCTCCCGCACCGACATCGCTCCCGATCCCGATCTGGATCCCGGCACCGATGTGGGTCACGGCACCCGAGCCTCGGCACCGAGGGGAGCGTCGGTCTCGGCCACACAGAGTCGCATACCAATCAGGCTCTGTGCCCTCCGTGGCCTTCTAGGGAGCCATCGGTCTCTTCACAGACTTACAGCGCCTATGCCATGGGCCAGGACAGACACTTGGCCCTGTTCCAGGACCCTCCACCACAAGAGCGAGGGCCTCAACAGTGGGGGTTTGGACCCCATGGGCGTATTCCCCAAGCCCAGGTTCCGCAACACACTACCCCCGCCCTACGGGGGAACGCAGACCACCGGAGGCGATGTATCTAGACCCCCTCACTCCCCGGAAGCAGACGGCAGGTCCAGTCACTGGGACCCAGAGCTCCCTCCAGAGACGGAGGTGCAGCCCCACATGGAACTCCCCGTGGACACTTTGTTGCCGGGGGTTTCCTCGTCCTCTTCCCCGGATGAGGCAGTGGCAGGTACCTCGTCCTCCAGTCCTCCCCTGCTGGATCTTAGGGCACACCAAGACCTCCTCCGCTGGGTGGCACAGAACCTGGACTGCAAGTGGAGGAGGTGTCTGAAATCGAGGACCCGTGGTGAGCATCCCTTTCCGCCCATGCGCCCACCAGAGTGGCCCTGCCCTTTATAAAGACAATCCAGGCCAAAGCCACCTAACATCTGGCAGTCACCGGCCTCCAACCCTCCGACCGCTCGAGAGGTGGAGCGAAAGTACATGGCCCCCTCGAAGGGCTATGAATACCTATACGTTCACCCGACACCCTGCTCGTTGGTGGTCCAGTCGGTGAACGACAGGGAGCGCCACGGGCAAGAGGCACCAGCGCCCAAGTCGAAGGAGGCGAGATGCATGGACCTCCTGGGCCACAAGGTCTATTCGGCGGGGACGCTACAGCTCCGGGTCTCAAACCAGCAGGCCCTCCTCAGCCGCTACTTTCTTCAACTCGTGGGTAGCGGCGGGGAAGTTCGCGGAGCTCTTGCCCCAGGACGCCCGCAGGAGTTTTCCACCATCCTGGACGAGCGCAAAAAAGTAGCAAAGAACATCGCTACAGGCGTCCCTTGATGCTGCCGACTCGGCCGCTCGACCCTGCCTCGGGGCTCACGTGCGCCGAATTTCTGGCTGCTTGGTCTCTGGCCTTCCACCGGAGCTCCAGCACACAATCCAGGACCTCCCCTTTGAAGGCCAGGGCCTGTTTTCTGATAAAACAGACCCTAGACTAAAAGACCTCAAGGACAACAGGGTCATAATACGGTCGCTGGGAATGCATACGCCTGCGACACAGCGCAGGCCATTCCGGCAGCAGAACCAGCAGCAGCAGCGGTGGCCGTACCCTCAGTTCCACCCGCGGCAGGACCTCTCTAGGCGCCGCGGCAGGAACAACCGCCGCAGGCAGTCCGGTAGCCAAAAGGGGCAGAACCAAGGCTCCGCCAAGGCCCCTCCAGGGCCTAAGCCTTCATTTTGAAGGTGCGCCCGAGGGCGCAGTAGCAGTTTCTCCTCCGGATCCCTCCCCGCAGTTTTCCAACCGCCTTTCTTTTTTCCTCCCGGCGTGGACCCGAATAACGTCGGACCGTTGGGTCTTGCGTATGGTGCAGGCCGATTATTGCCTGCAGTTTTCTTTGCCCCCCCCCTTCCCACCCACCATCCCCGTCCCTCTTCAGGAACCCCTCTCATGAGCAATTCCTCTGTCAGGAGGGTGCACGCGCTCCTTGTCAAGGGAGCCATAGAGGCAGTTCCAGAAAACAAGAAGGGCAAGGGGTTTTATTCCCGCTACTTTCTAATCCCCAAATCCAAGGGCGGCTTCAGGCCCATCCTCGACCTGCGGGAACTCAACAAGGTATATCATGAAGTTGAAGTTCTGCATGGTATCCCTTGGAACCATCATCCATCCCTGGATCCCGGAGACTGGTATGCCGCCCTCGACATGCAGGACGCTTACTTTCACATCTCCATTGCCCCCCAACACAGACGTTTCCTCTGATTGCGGTCGACCGCCAACATTATCAATTTGCGGTCCTTCCGTTTGGCCTCTCTGCTGCCCCGAGGGTGTTATAAAATGCATAGCAGTCGTCGTCGCACACCTTCGATGTTGCCGCATTCACGTCTTCCCCTACCTGGACGACTGGCTGATCCGAGGCACATCGGAGCTGCAGGTCCGCGACCATGTCGACAGGATCAGCACCCTCTTTGCTGCCTTGGGCCTCGTCATCAATGTGGACAAGTCTACTCTGCTCCCCACGCAGCGGATGGAGTTCATCGGGGCCGTTCTGGACTCTACCCTGGCCAGGGCCTTGCTACCCTTGCCCAGGTTCCAGTCGCTGTCGGCCATCATTCTATGCTTGCAGGCGGCCCCGCTGACCTCTCTACGAACATGTCTGGCCCTTCTAGGCCACATGGCAGCCTGTACGTTCGTAACGGCATATGCCCGACTCCGCATGAGGCCTCTCCAATCATGGCTCATTGAGCAGTATCGGCCGGCCAGACATTCGTTGGACACAGTAGTCACCGTTCCTCAGAAGGTGCTGGCCTCCCTTCGCTGGTGGCTGGACCACTCCGTAGTCTGTGCGGGGCTCCCGTTCCATCCGCCCCAACCCTCGGCATCCCTGACCACGGACGCCTCAGATCTGGGCTGGGGGGCACACTGCGGCACCCAGAGAACTCAGGGCTTGTGGACACCTCAAGAGATCAACCTCCATATCAACCTCCATATCGAGAGTTGAGAGCGGTCTGCCTTGCTTGTCAAGCGTTTGTCCATCTCCTCAAGGTCGTTGTGTCGCGGTGTTCACCGACAACACGACGACCATGTTTTACATCAACAAGCAGGGCAGCACCAGGTCCTCTCCTCTGTGTCTCGAGGCAATGTGCCTTGGGAGTTTTGCATAGCCCATTCGGTTCACCTTTCCACCTCCTATCTACCGGGAGTGCGGAACACCCTAGCGGATCGGCTGAGCAGATCCTTCCGTTCGCACGAGTGGGTCCCTCCGTCCGGACGTCGCCCTCTCACTCTTTCCAGAGGTGGGGTCGTCCCCGGATGGACTTCTTCGCGTCCAGGCAGAACAGGAAGTGTCGAGCATTCTGCTCCTTCCAGGGTCGGGAACCTGGGTCTCTAGCAGATGCATTCCTGATCCCATGGACAGCCCACCTGTGTTACGCATTCCCTCCCGTTCCGCTGATACACAGGGTTCTCCTCAAGGTGCGCAGAGACAGAGCCCAGGTGATTCTGATAGCTCCAGCATGGGCCAGACAGCATTGGTACCCCATGTTGCTGGACCTCTCAGTAGCCAACCCAGTTACCCTGCCCCTACATCAGGACCTGATCACCCAGGACCACGGCAGGCTCTGTCACCCGGACCTTCCATCTCTACACCTTACGGCATGGCTCCTGCGTGGTTGACAGGCTCCGAGTTGCACTGTTCCACCCCAGTTCGGGAGGTTCTCATGGGCAGTAGAAAGCCTTCCACCAGGGCGACTTACTCAGCTAAGTGGAAGCGTTTCTCCTGCTGGTGTTCAGAGAAAGCTCTTCGCCCTATGGAGACTCCCGTCACCACTATTTTAGACTACATCTGGTCCCTCAAGACCCAGGGTCTGGCGTTGTCATCCCTCCGGGTCCACCTAGCGGCCATCTCCACGTTTCATCCTGGAATGGACGGATGTTCTGTCTTCTCCCACCCTATTGGTGGCGAGATTCCTGAAGGGACTGGAGCGGCTTCTATCCACAAATCCGCCCTCCTGCCCCTTCATGGGACCCTCAACCTGGTCCTAACTGGCTCATGGGCCCTCCATTTGAGCCATTAGATACTTGCTCCCTGCTCTACCTCTCGTGGAAGACTGCCTTCCTAGTGGCCATTACCTCAGCTAGACGAGTGTCAGAGCTGAGGGCCCTCACAGTGGACCCACCGTATACCATCTTCCATAAAGACAAGGTACAGCTGAGGCTCACCCTGCCTTCTTCCCAAGGTGGTCTCAGCTTTCCATGTTAAGCAAGAGATTTTCCTCCCACTCTTTTTCCCAAAGGCCCCATTCGTCCTGCAGGGAGCAACAGTTCCACTCGCTAGATGTCCGTCGGGCGCTAGCATTTTATGTGGACAGGACCAAACCCTTCCGCAAGTCCCCCCAGTTATTTGTGGCGGTAGCGGACCGGGTCAAGGGGCTGCCGATTTCCTCCCAGAGGTTATCTTCCTGGGTTACCTCCTGCATCAGGACCTGCTACAACCTGGCCCACGTTCCGACGAGCCGTGTGACTGCTCACTCCACCAGAGCACAGGCATCATCTCTGGCTTTCCTTGCCCGCGTGCCAATCCAAGAGATTTGTAGGGCGGCGACCTGGTCATCGGTCCACACATTCGCTTCCCATTAAGCCCTGGTTCAGCAGTCCAGAGATGATGCGGCTTTCGGTTCTGCAGTGCTCCAGGCCGTGACTTCTCACTCCGACCCCACTGCCTAAGTAAGGCTTGGGAATCACCTACCTGGAATGGATATGAGCAATCACTCGAAGAAGAAAAGAAGGTTACTCACCTTTGTAACTGTTGTTCTTCGAGATGTGTTGTTCATATCCATTCCATACCCACCCTCCTTCCCCACTGTCTGAGTAGCCAGCAAGAAGGAACTGAGGAGCTGGCGGGGCGGCAGGGGTATATATCTGGTGCCAAACTGGCGCCACTCTAGGAGGCGACCTGCCAGCCAACTGCAGTTGCTAGGGTAAAAAGTTTCCGGCAGACGTGCACGTGCGGCGAATACACCTACCTGGAATGAATATGAGCAACACATCTCGAAGAACAACAGTTACAAAGGTGAGTAACTGTCTTTTTTCCAGGCTGGATCAGATCCCTGCTCTGTCTAGCCCATCATCCATCCCCAGCTAAGCTTGGGTATGTCTGCCTTCCCGCTGCGCTGGATCAGATCCAGCTTGTCCAGCCAGCCCCATATCTCCCCCCCCACACACACACCGGATCAGCCCACTGGGTCCAGCGAGCCAGCCTGGGCGGGAGGAGGAACAGGAGAGCGCCAAGCATGGGGACAGTATGCACCATTGGGCAGGCAGGTTGTTGAGCCCTTGGCATGGACTGGGCTAGGGTGTGTGGAGAAGTGGGCTAGGCCGGTGCGGCAGAGGGAGCACAGGGTACTAGCTTTCCCAGTGGCTGGATCTGGTGCAACGAGATGCTGGGTTGCACAGAGCAATGGGTTCATTCGGCATGGCAGGAAGGTGGTTGAGATGTTGGGCCGATGGCCTACAGGACTTTCCTAGGGGAACACGGAGACTCCCCTTGTTCCATTTCTCTGTGCCCTGCTCCTGGTTCTGTCCGAGGGCTGGGGAGCGGGTATGTGGTGGATCAGAGTAGGCACTGTGATCTAGGACTCCTGGGTTCTGTCCCTGCCTCTTGCACTCACCTTGTCACCTGGGCGAAGAGGCTGATCTCCAGTCTAGGAGGATGGAGCCATTCCGAATGGCCGGGTGTCCCAGGTTTGTCTCCGTCTCCTACATCTCGTACCAGCCACTCTGCTCGGAGCCACTCTCCTTGTCGCTCCTCACGCAGTCCTTAGCACTGTCAGCTCAGCCAAGTGCAGGCTTGGTAACGGCCCTGCCGATCTACTGTGGAAGGGCTGGGCCAGGAGCCGTCGGCTCTGCTGTTAGCAGTCGCTCTGCTCCCTTGGCTGTGCCATGGAAGATGATGGTGGGCGGCTGGGCTCAGGTCAGTGACCAGCTCTCCTCTCGCTACTCCAAGTGCTGACCATGGACCACTCGAGCACGCGCATCCTCTCGTCATGCTGCAAGATGTCTGACATCGTGGACGAAGGCATCACGCGTTAGTGGTCCCTCCCTCCCATCTGCTCCCCCCGCCAGGGCTCCCCTCTCCCTTGGACAAACTTCACAGTTGGGGAGTTGACTTGTCTACATTTACGTTTGCATCTAATTTCCCCCCTTTTCAGCGCCCTAGATGCCCTCCTTGCTATTGGTACCTTCCCAGCCAGGTCCAGTTCCCTTAGCCTGGCGCTTTCAGCCCCTGGAACCTCTTCAGCGCTTTTCTCAGACTCTCATTAACTCCTCGCTGCTCCTCCCCCACGCTGCGGGCAGGGTCCTGGCTGGGGAGGGGGAATGCTGGCTCCTTGCTCCAGGGTGGAGGAGCCCTGGCGTTGAGGGGCACAGAGCTGAGCCAGGAGTCTAGCGGGGTGCCCCCTGCACACTACAGAGGGACCTTCTCTCCCTGCTCTGTCCTGTCGCAGCCCACGGCCCCACATCAAACTGGCTGCTGCATTATAGCCTGTGGAACCCCCCAGCCTGCTGCCAGCGAACATCCCTGTTCCCCTTGGCTTTCCCTCCCCCCATCCCAGTGGAGAGCAGCTGGGGCGGGTGGCTAGGACACACTGACCTGCGCCCAGTGTCTGCTCTCTCCTAGTTGTGGAAGATATTGATAAGTGCCGGGAGCCAGCCCCCAGCCTGGAGGCCATTTACCTGCTCAACCCTGTGGACAAAGTAGGAGCTCGGGCCTGGGGCAGGTGGATGGGGAGCAGGGGAGACCCCGGGGCAGCTCCTAGTGCTGCCTGGAGGTGGCGCTGTCCGGGGGGGATGCGCAGCACGACGTCAGGATGGGAATGGGGCAATAGGGGCTCCCCAGGATGCTGCTTCCCTGGAGCTGGGCTTCGTGTTCTTTGCCATGTGAAGCACAGACTGTCCCCCAGACCTCTCCGCGGTGCAGTCCCATGGGGGTTGGATGGGAAGGTGCAGCAGGCGGAGAGAGGTGACCTCAGCTGAGACTGAAAGCAAAGGAGAATCGCTGAGGCAGGGGCTGTGGGGGAGGAGGCTCCTGCGTCTGCAGCAGGGAGGCGAGTGGAGGGAGACCAGGGGCAGGGGGCGCTGGCAGAGCAGGGTGAAGCCCAGAACCCGCAGGGGCTGCGCGTGGAGGGAGCGCTGTAGGAGAGGACCGTGATCTGGGGCTTGGGACAGGGAAGCCAGGTTCTCACCTGTCACAGTGGCCGGTTGCAGCGTCCAATCAGCTTCCAAACACCCTGCCTGGCTAGCTGGTGTGGCGAAGCTGCAGGTGCCCAGTGTGGTGCCCGGGGAGGGAGCGGGCCCTGATGGCAGCTGCCTGGGATTGCTGCTCGTCCGGCTGTTCCCTGGGCACTGCTCAGAGCCCACTTAGTTCAGCAGCAAGGCCAATGCCAGGTCCCGTCTGTGGCCGAGCACGGACACTTGTGTGCCAGCGAGAGACGTGGCTGGGCTCTGAAATTGTCCCGGGCACATGGGCACATACCCTGCTCCAGGTGGGGAGGGAGCCCAGAGACAGGGGAGTGAAAACCAGCCCACCTCCTGACGGCATCATGCTGGGCCCTGCATCCCCAGGGGCTGGGCATGGGCTGGTCCCTTCGGGCAACAGGGAGGGGGCTCGGCTGGTGCTTACAACTCCCCTCCCACCTTTGCAGTCAGTGCAGGCTCTGATCAGTGACTTCCAGGGCACCCCCACTTTCAACTACAAGGGAGCTCACGTCTTCTTCATTAGCCGTGAGTATCGGGGGGCAGCGGATCCCCCAGCTGACAGCCTGGCCAGTGACACACGGGGGGTGGGGGGTCTCTCTGCCAGCAGGCCAGTGCCCTAGCAGACCAGACCGAACGACCCCACCTATCCCTTCCCCCCCTTCTTCCCCACGGGCCTGCCTCCAGCCAACACGGCTCACAGCATGCACCCAGAAAGGTGGCCTCTGGCTACCATTCCCAGCATGCATTGCTCCATCAGTCCCAACTGGGGTAGGGGGATGGGACACCACCAGAATACCCAGTGTGTCAGGGTCACATCTGCTTCTCCCCATTACAGCGGCAGGGGAATCCTAAGTCCCCATTCCTCCTTGTGCATCATTCGGAGTTGTACAGTCCGGTCACTTCCCCCTGTGGAGGGACTGAGGGCGGGGTGTGAGAGGGGCTGCATAGGAGAGATTGTGCCCCCCCCCTCCTTGTTGCTGATGCTGCAGAAGGCGAGAACCCGGTGTGACTCTGGTTTGGTGGGGCTGGACTCATCGTTGACTCCTGTGTGTCCCCGCTGGCTTGCCCAGGTTCCCCACAGGTGTGCAACACTGCGCCCCTGCTGTGCCCGTCCTGGCCCTGTCTGTGGGGGCTGGCGCTGTGCTGGGGGTCCTGAGCCCTGTGCGTGTCACCCCCACTGTCATAACCTTAGTCCCAGATTTGGACCTTAGCGTCCAAAATATGGGGGTTAGCATGAAAACCTCCAAGCTTAGTTACCAGCTTGGACCTGGTACTTGCTGCCACCACCCAAAAAATTAGAGTGTTTTGGGGCACTCTGGTCCCTCTGAAAAACCTTCCTTGGGGACCCCAAGACCCAAATCCCTTGAGTCTCATAACAAAGGGAAATAATCTTTTTTCCCTTCTCCCCTCCAGGTGCTCCTGGAGAGATACACAGACGCAAGCTCTGTGAAACTACACAGAGTGACTCCCCCTCTCCGTTCCCAATCCTGGAACAAAAAGTACTTTCCTCTTCACCCAGAGGGAATGCAAAATCAGGCTAACAAATCCAACACACAGATCTCCCCTGATTTCTTCCTCCCACCAATTCCCTGGTGAGTACAGACTCAATTTCCCTGAAGTAAAGAAAAACTCCAACAGGTCTTAAAAGAAAGCTTTATATAAAAAGAAAGAAAAATACATACAAATGGTCTCTCTGTATTAAGATGATACAATACAGGGTCAATTGCTTAAAAGAATATTGAATAAACAGCCTTATTCAAAAAGAATACAAATCAAAGCACTCCAGCACTTATATTCATGCAAATACCAAAGAAAAGAAACCATATAACTTACTATCTGATCTCTTTGTCCTTACACTTAGAAACAGAAGACTAGAAAGTAGAAACTACTTCTCCAAAGCTCAGAGAAAGCAGGCAGACAGACAAAAGACTCAGACACAAACTTTCCTCCACCCAGAGTTGAAAAAATCCGGTTTTCTGATTGGTCCTCTGGTCAGGTGCTTCAGGTGAAAGAGACATTAACCCTTAGCTATCTGTTTATGACACGCCCCCCAAATTGCAGACAGTGGGGAAGCTCACTGGCGGCGATTTCCTTCTAGAACTTTAAAATAAACAGATTAATACAACACATGCACCTTTACATATACTACTAAGTATATATCTAACAGACTTCTACATTTTAAGAACACTTTTTAACTACTGAATTCTGGGAAACTCTCATGGGAGAGTGCATCAGCAACTTTATTAGAAGCTCCTGTGATGTGTTGAATTTCAAAATCAAAATCTTGGAAAGCTAAACTCCAATGAAGAAGTTTCTTGTTGTTCCCCTTGGCAGTATGAAGCCACTTTAGTGCAGCATGGTCAGTTTGTAGTTGGAACCGCCGTCCCCAAACATATGGGCGTAGCTTTTCCAGGGCGTACACAATGGCATAGCATTCCTTTTCACTGACTGACCAGGGACTTTCCCTCTCAGACAGTTTCTTGCTGAGAAACACGACAGGATGGAAGTTGTGATCTGTTGCTTCCTGCATGAGCACTGCTCCTATACCACGCTCAGATGCATCCGTGGTTACTAGGAATGGCTTGTCAAAGTCCGGGGCCCTGAGCACAGGGTCAGACATGAGCGTTGCCTTAAGTTGGGTAAAGGCCTTTTGACACTCATCAGTCCACTTAACTGCATTTGGCTGGGTCTTTTTGGTCAGGTCGGTCAGTGGGGCAGCGATTTGGCTGTAGTGTGGTACAAATCGCCTGTAGTATCCGGCCAAGCCTAAGAAGGATTGGACCTGCTTCTTGGACCGTGGGACAGGCCACTTTTGGATAGCATCCACCTTGGCCTGTAGGGGGTTTATGGTTCCTCGACCCACCTGGTGCCCCAGGTAAGTCACTCTGTTTTGGCCTATTTGACACTTTTTGGCCTTAACAGTTAGTCCTGCTTGCCTGATGCGCTCAAAGACCTTTTCCAGGTGTAGTAGGTGTTCGGGCCAGGAGTCTGAAAAAATGGCCACATCATCGAGGTAGGCAACTGCAAATTCTCCCAGTCCAGCTAGTAGACCATCTACCAGCCTCTGGAAGGTGGCGGGTGCATTTCGAAGGCCGAAAGGAAGGACATTGAATTCATACACCCCCGCATGGGTGACGAATGCTGACCTCTCCTTGGCAGGTTCATCTAGCGGTACTTGCCAGTACCCCTTGGTTAAGTCTATTGTAGAGATGAACTGGGCACGACCCAACTTTTCCAATAGCTCATCGGTACGTGGCATTGGATAGTTGTCCGGACGAGTTACAGCATTTAGCTTACGGTAGTCCACGCAAAAGCGTATTTCCCCATCTGGTTTGGGTACCAGAACCACTGGAGATGCCCATGCATTGGTAGATGAGCGGATTATACCCATCTGTAGCATGTTCTGGATCTCCCGTTCTATAGCAGCTTGGGCATGAGGAGACACCCGGTAGGGTGGGGTTCTGATTGGGTGAGCATTACCTGTATCAATGGAGTGGTATGCCCGTTCAGTCCGTCCTGGGGTGGCTGAGAACAATGGGGCGAAGCTAGTGCGCAGCTCCTTGATTTGTCGCCGCTGCAGACGTTCCAGGGTGGTTGAGAGGTTCACCTCTTCCACGCCACCGTCTTTTTTTCCCGTCGTAGTAGACACCGTCAGGCCACTCAGCATCATCTCCCTGGACTGTAAACTGACAAACCTGTAAGTCTCTGGAATAGAAAGGCTTGAGAGAATTAACATGGTACACTTTAGGCTTTAGTGAGGAATTGGGAAATGCTATGAGGTAGTTTACAGCTCCCAGGCGCTCTTGGACCGTGAATGGCCCTTCCCATGATGCTTCCATCTTATGGGCCTGTTGCGCCTTCAAGACCATAACCTGGTCTCCTACCTTGAAGGAACGTTCTCTGGCATGTCTGTCATACCAGGCCTTTTGCTCTTCTTGAGCATCCTTTAGGTCCTCTCTAGCAAGGGCTAAAGAGTGTCGGAGGGTGCTTTGTAGGTTGCTTACAAAGTCCAGAATGTTAGTTCCTGGAGAAGGCGTAAACCCCTCCCATTGCTGCTTCACCAACTGTAATGGCCCCTTAACCTCGTGACCATACACAAGTTCAAACGGTGAAAACCCTAAACTGGGATGTGGTACAGCCCTGTAGGCAAACAGCAACTGCTGCAACACTAGGTCCCAATTATTGGAGAATTCGTTGATGAATTTTCGTATCATGGCCCCCAAAGTTCCATTGAACCTTTCCACCAGGCCATTGGTTTGATGGTGGTATGGGGTGGCAACCAAGTGATTCACCCCATGAGTTTCCCACAGTTTTTCCATGGTCCCTGCCAGGAAATTAGACCCTGAATCTGTAAGGATGTCGGAGGGCCAACCTACCCTGGCAAAGATGTCTGTTAGGGCCAGGCACACAGTGTTAGCCCTGGTGTTGCCTAGAGCGACTGCTTCTGGCCATCGGGTAGCAAAGTCCACTAAAGTCAGTACGTACTGCTTTCCTCTGGGCGTCTTTTTTGGGAAAGGACCCAGAATATCCACAGCTACTCGCTGAAATGGGACCTCAATTATGGGGAGTGGCTGGAGAGGGGCCTTGACCTGGTCTTGAGGCTTTCCCACTCTTTGGCATACCTCACAAGACCGGACATACTTGGCAACATCCTTGCCCATCCCCTCCCAGTGGAAGGACATCCCCAAGCGGTCCTTGGTTCTGTTCACCCCAGCATGGCCACTGGGATGATCATGGGCTAAGCTTAAGAGCTTCCCCCGGTACTTAGTTGGAACCACCAACTGTTTTTGCGGCTGCCATTCTTCCCGGTGTCCACCAGAAAGAATTTCCTTGTATAAAAGTCCTTGGTCTATAACAAACCGGGATCGATTAGAAGAGCTGAGAGGCGGTGGGGTGCTCCGTGCCGCCGCCCACGCTTTCTGAAGGCTGTCATCTGCTTCCTGCTCAGTCTGGAACTGTTCCCTTGAGGCTGGGGTCACCAGTTCTTCCTCAGACTGTGGACTTGGGCTTGGTCCCTCTGGAAGCGATGTAGGTGATGGGGTTGTTTCCGTTGCTGGTGAACCTCTCTCCGCTGGTGCACCTGAGGGTATTTCAGGCTCTGGCTGAGCCTCTTGGGTATGGCTGTCTGTTGCTTCTGCCAGTTCTGGCTCGCTGGCGCCCTCTGGCGTTGAGTTTGAAGATGTGGTTGCACTTGCTGGTGCTGGTTGCTGTTCCAGTTCCGGGCCTGGGACTGGAGGTGCTGTGGCTGTTTCAGTGGTTGGCGTGGAATCTGGGTCCACTACCTCTGTCTGGGTCTCTGGTAACACAGACGGGGCGTCTGTGGACGGCTCAGGAACAGGAATGGGTCTGGAAGCTTGCCTGGTTTGGCTACGTGTAACCATTCCCACTCTCTTGGCCCGCCTCACCTGGTTGGCCAAGTCTTCCCCCAGTAGCATGGGGATAGGATAATTGTCATAGACTGCAAAAGTTCACATTCCTGACCAGCCTTTGTACTGGACAGGCAGTTGAGCTGTAGGCAAGTCTACAGCTTGTGACATGAAGGGGTAAATTGTAACTTTGGCCTTTGGGTTGATGAATTTGGGGTCAACGAAGGATTGGTGGATAGCTGACACTTGTGCCCCCGTGTCTCTCCACGCAGTAACCTTCTTTCCGCCCACTCTCAAATTTTCCCTTCGCTCCAAGGGTATTTGAGAGGCATCCGGGCCTGGGGATCTTTGGTGTGATGGTGGTGTAATGAATTGCACTCGCATGGTGTTCTTGGGACACTTGGCCTTGATATGTCCCAGTTCATTACACTTAAAGCATCTTCCATCTGATGGGTCACTGGGCCGAGGTGAGTTACTGGAGACTGATGAGGTTGAAGGGTAGGGTATCTGTGGCTTTACTTGGGTGGTATGTGGGGTCTTTGGCTGTCCTCAGTTGTAGGGTTTATGGTCTGTGTGCCCCCTCGGGTAATCGTTCCCCTTGACAGTAGCTTTCTTGCTTTCTGCCAGTTCCATCCATTTGGCTCCAATCTCCCCCGCCTCAGCGATATCTTTGGGATTTCCATCTTGTATGTACCGTGTGATGTCTTCAGGAACACCATCCAAGAACTGCTCCATTTGTATGAGGAGGTGCAGTTCTTCCAAGGTTTGAATGTTGTTTCCTGTTATCCAGGCCTCATAGTTTTTTGCAATGTAGTAGGCGTGTTTGGGAAATGACACCTCTGGTTTCCATTTTTGGGTTCTGAAGCGCCGACGGGCATGATCTGGGGTTATCCCCATTCTGTATCTGGCCTTGGTTTGAAAAAGTTTATAGTCATTCATTTGCTGCTTAGGCATTTCAGCTGCCACCTCTGCTAAAGGTCCACTGAGCTGTGACCTTAACTCTACCATGTACTGGTCTTCGGGGATGTTGTACCCAAGACAGGCTCTTTCAAAATTTTCCAAGAAGGCCTCGGTGTCATCACCTGCCTTGTAGGTGGGAAATTTCCTGTGCTGTGGAGCAATAATTGGCGCCGGGTTGTTAGGGTTGGCTGGCACATGCAGCCCAGCTTTTGCCAAGTCCAGTTCATGTTTTCTCTGTTTTTCCTTCTCTTCATTCTCTTTTTGTTGTTTTTCCATTTCTTTTTGTTGTTTTTCCATTTCTCGGTGGTGGGCCGCCTCTTCTTCTTCTTGCTTCCTTCTGTGGGCCAACTCTTCTTCTGCTTGTTTCCTTCGGTAGGCCACCTCTTCTTCTTCTAGTTTTCTTTTGTGTGCTGCCTCTTGGGCTGCCTGTTCTCTTTGGAAGGCTGCCAGTTTGATGCTTTCTTCCTTTTCTTTCATCTCCATCTCTTTTTGTTTTATTTCCAGTTGTCGCCTGTGTACAGCTTCTCTGAATTGCTCCACAGCCTCAATTTTTGCCTTAGAAGTCATGATTCCTGTTTTCTTGTGTTGGGGTGCCCTCCGGTGTTTATCTTCTGAACTGCAGGTTCTCTGTTGCCTCCTGAAGTCTGCCTAGCAACAGTGCCTTTAGCTAATCTTCAATGTTAAGTAAACCTGAAAAACCACTTTATTTGCATTTATATAGTGCTGGTAATGACTCTCAATGGGAATGCTATTGTGTGACAAAAGACCCTTAACAGTCTGGTAATGGCTTCTTGCTTAACATGCAAGCCACAAACTGCCAGAGAGAGCAGAAAAAAAAATTCTCTCTGGTTCCCTTTTAAAACCAACTGTTTCTCTCTGCTAAAAAGCCCTTAGCAGAGAAGAGAAAAATGTAATATTCCTACTGGCTTCTGGATTCTGTCTATATCCCACCACTGCCACTCATGTCATAACCTTAGTCCCAGATTTGGACCTTAGCGTCCAAAATATGGGGGTTAGCATGAAAACCTCCAAGCTTAGTTACCAGCTTGGACCTGGTACTTGCTGCCACCACCCAAAAAATTAGAGTGTTTTGGGGCACTCTGGTCCCTCTGAAAAACCTTCCCTGGGGACCCCAAGACCCAAATCCCTTGAGTCTCACAACAAAGGGAAATAATCCTTTTTCCCTTCCCCCCTCCAGGTGCTCCTGGAGAGATACACAGACGCAAGCTCTGTGAAACTACACAGAGTGACTCCCCCTCTCCGTTCCCAATCCTGGAACAAAAAGTACTTTCCTCTTCACCCAGAGGGAATGCAAAATCAGGCTAACAAATCCAACACACAGATCTCCCCTGATTTCTTCCTCCCACCAATTCCCTGGTGAGTACAGACTCAATTTCCCTGAAGTAAAGAAAAACTCCAACAGGTCTTAAAAGAAAGCTTTATATAAAAAGAAAGAAAAATACATACAAATGGTCTCTCTGTATTAAGATGATACAATACAGGGTCAATTGCTTAAAAGAATATTGAATAAACAGCCTTATTCAAAAAGAATACAAATCAAAGCACTCCAGCACTTATATTCATGCAAATACCAAAGAAAAGAAACCATATAACTTACTATCTGATCTCTTTGTCCTTACACTTAGAAACAGAAGACTAGAAAGTAGAAACTACTTCTCCAAAGCTCAGAGAAAGCAGGCAGACAGACAAAAGACTCAGACACAAACTTTCCTCCACCCAGAGTTGAAAAAATCCGGTTTTCTGATTGGTCCTCTGGTCAGGTGCTTCAGGTGAAAGAGACATTAACCCTTAGCTATCTGTTTATGACACCCACCCACTGCCTTTGCCTTGCAGCCTGTCCTGAACCTCTGGTCAAGGAGCTGAGGAAGTCACGGATCACCAAGGCCATCAAAACACTCAAAGAGATCAACATGGCCTTCTTGCCCTACGAGAGCCAGGTGAGGGGTGGCTGGGCTTTGGAGGAGCTGGGCCATGGGGTGGACGGTGACGTATGACACCCCCTCCTTGTGTCATCAGTGGATTTCCCCCCTCACACCCCTGAGGGGATGACTGTGTTGTCAGTCTCAAATCCATTGATGGGGAAACTGAGGCACAGAGCAACATGAGCCTGGTCTACACACAAAAGCTTTGTTGGTATAGGTTTGTTACGGGGACATGAGTGAAAAAATCCCCCCTGTAACTGCAGCTGGGGTGGCAGAGCCCCTGGGTAGATGCAATTATGCTGGCAAAGCAGTCCTTTCGCCACTGTAGCTTATTTCGTCTGGGGTACCAGTGCCAGCTGTGCCAGGAGAAGCTCTGGCTGGTATAAGCTGAGTGTCCGTCAGGAGGCTTTGCTGGCTCACCCGTCCCATTGCGCCAGCAAACCCTTCATGGGCCGTGTAGATGAGCAGAGTCACCCTTGCGGCGCCTCGTGCTGCTTGTCCTCAGGAGTTCAGTCCGCTACAGGCCGATATCATTTTATTAGTGTCCAAGTACTTTTGTCCCAATGGCTCATTCTGTTTGGCCAGTGAAATAAGCGACAGCAGCAGGCGCGCATTGATGCCGGGTTTGCCTGTGGCTACACTGGGGCTTTCACCAGACTAGAAGCGTGGCCAAGCTCCCTCCCCAACATTGACTTCTCCAGGGCAGAGACACACCTCTGAGGGCACCCGGGAGTCTGCAGCTCAGCAAGGACCTGAAGCCGGGGAGTCTTCATCCCAGGCTGGTGCATGAATCTCTGGGCCGCGGTCCCTGTACCGCAACAGGAGTGGCTCTGGCAAAGGGCTCTCCCTCACTAGGGGCTCGCTATGGCTCCGCCAGGCTGGCCTGCTCCAACAGCGCATCGTGGGGGCATGGTATGGAGCACAGCTGGCCTGGCTGCCAGCAGTTGGCTCCAGGGTCTGATCTCTGCTCCCCTCGTCCCCCAGGTGTACTCCCTGGACGGGCCACAGGCCTTCCACAAATGGTTCAGCCCCTACAGCTCCTTGGAAAAGAACAAGCAGCTGGAGATGATGGCAGAGCAGATTGCCACATGGTGTGAAACCCTGGAGGACTATCCAGCCATCCGCTACCGGAAGTGATGTGCCCTGGGGAAGGGGTACCCGTCCATCCACTACAGGAAGTGAGTGTGCCGGGGGAAGGGCTGTGATGAAGTGGGAATGTTCTTATTGTTTTCTTTGAATACTGCGTGGGTGCCTGTGACCCAGCAGGGAGAGGGGAGTATTGACCTGGGAAGGTTGCAGGGGAGTTTTGCTGGGACTGTCTGCATTGGGGTTGGGAGACTTTCTTTGAGGCCAGATACCTGAACATAAATATATCAGAAGGATTAATATTAGGGAGGGAGTGGAATTATTTAAGCTTAATACCAATGTGGACACAAGAACAAATGGGTATAAACTGGACACTAGGAAACTTAGACTTGAAATTAGACGAAGGTTTCTAACCATTAGAGGCGTGAAGTTCTGGAACAGCCTTCCAGGGGGAATAATGGAGGCAAAAGACATATCTGGCTTTAAGAGTAGGCTTGATAAGTTTATGGAGGGGGTGATATGATGGGCTAGCCTAATTTTGGCAATTAATTTGGCAACTGATCTTTGATTATCAGCAGGTAAGTATGCCCAGTGGTCTGTGATGGGATGATAGATGGGATGAGATCTGAGTTACTACAGATAATTCTTTCCTGGGTGCTGGCTGAGTCTTGCTCATATGCTCAAGGTTTAACTGATGGCCATATTTGGAGTCGGGAAGGAATTTTCCTCCAGGGCAGATTGGAAGAGGCCCTGGAGGTTTTTTGCCTTCCTCTGCAGCATGGGGCGCGGGTCACTTGCTGGAGGATTCTCTGCAGCTTGAGGTCTTCAAACCACAATTTGAAGACTTCAGTAACTCAGACATAGGTTAGGGGTTTGTTATAGAAGTGGATGGGTGAGATTCTGTGGCTTGCATTGTGCAGGAGGTCAGACTAGATAATCATAATGGTCCCTTCTGACCTTAAAGTCTATGAGAAACAGAAGGGGGGTTGGAACCAGGTGACACCTTTGCCTGGGAAACTGGACAAAGGCTGGGGGAGGAGCCGGGGGAGGCTGAGTGAGATGGCTGGAGGGAGTTTCAATTTGGAGCTGGCTGGAAAGTGAAGGGGAGCCTAGCCGGGGCTCTGGCCTCCCTGGCGCCCCCAAGATGGACCTAACTAAAGGGGGTCCTGTTGTCTGTATTGGCAAGACCTGTCTTGGACTGTATTCCTGTCATCTAAGTAAACCTTCTGTTTTACTGGCTGGCTGAGAGTCATGGTGAGTCGCAGGAAGTCGGGGGTGCAGGGCCTTGTCTCCCCCACACTGTGACAAGAGGTATCCAGCCATCTGCTTCAGGAAGTGAGTGTGCCTGGGGGAAGTGGTACCCAGCTATCCCCTATAGGAAGTGAGTGTGCCCAGAGGGAGAAGGGTACCTGGTCATCTCCTACAGGAAGTGCGTGTGCCCCTGGGGTGGAGCTGTTTCTGACCCACAGGGTTTGTCTTTGCTGCAGGGACCATGAAGATAACTTCCACCTGGCACACGCTGTGCTGGCCAAACTCAAAGCATTCAAGGTATACAAGCCCAACATAGGAGAGGTGAGCGAGCTCTGCTGGTCACGTCCTCACCATGTGTCATAAACAGATAGTTAAGGGTTAATGCCTCTTTTACCTGTAAAGGGTTAAGAAGTTCACCTAGCCTAGCTGACACCTGACCAGAGGAACCAATGGGGGAACAAACTGTTTCAAAAGGAAGGAGGGAAGTTTCTTTTGTTTAGTCAGTTTCAGTCGGAGTGTAAACGATCAAGGAACCAGCTTCTTATCAGAGTAGTAAGTTTTAGAAAAGAATAAATAGGTTTATGTTTATTTTATTTTGTAACTTGTCTTTGTGCAATTAGAGGAATAATCAAATTTGGGTGATATTGTGTGTACTAAGGTTTTTGCCCAGAGGAACATCCTGTGATTTAAATCTGTTGCTTGAGGTCAGCTGTATGTGGTCTCCCAGAGGTTTTTTTCTTTTACCTTTCTTTTCTTTAATTAAAAGCCTTCTTTTTAAGAACCTGATTGATTTTTTCTCCTGTTTTTTAGATCCAAGGGAATTGGATCTGGACTCACCAGGGATTGGTGGAGGGAAAAAGGGAGGGGGAAGGAGTAATTCTTCCTTGTTTTTTAGATCCAAGGGAATTGGATCTGGACTCAGCAGGGAATTAGTGGAGGAGTCTCTCGAGGCTACCCAGGGAGAGAAGGTTTTGCTGGGGGAAAGAAAGAGTTTTCCAGATGACTCAGACATCTGGATGGTGGCAGCAAAACCAGATCTAAACTGGTAATTAAGCGTAGAAGTGTTCGTGCAGATCCCCACATCTGTACCCTACAGTTCAGAGTAGGGGTGAAATGGGGGAGCATGTGAGAAGTAGAAGGAAGGAGGAGTGATTTTAAACCTGCTCGGAGATCCTGGTGGGGGGAAGGGTGGGGTCTAGACCCCCTTGGGGATCCTGAGGAGTTGGCAGAACAATAGCATTCCCTGTGTGGGGACTACGGGCCCCAGCCCTTCTCTAACACTGGCCGTGGGCAGATCTCAAAGTGATCTACAAAGGCCAGTGTCCTTATCCCCTCTGTGCAGATGGGGAAACCAAGGCACCGCCTGGGGAAGTGTGTGCCCAGCAGAATCTCTCTTTTTATAAATAGGGCAGTTCGGTCACAGAACTAAGCGTCGCGCACAGAGCCTCTTCCACTCCTGGACACTCCTGTCTGTGTGTGCTCCTACACCCATCCCCATGGTATTGGAACGTCACTAATGAATTCAGCCTCCCAGGGGAGGCAGGGTGGCCTGTGTTACAGATGGGAAACTCAGGCATGCAGGGAGTCTGTCAGAGCAGGAACTAGAACCCAGATCTCCTAAGCCTTAGCCACAGCTCCTGCCATCCCCGTCCCATTCCCAGTAGAGGGGAGCTGCAAATCCACCCTGCCCTGGATTCTCACATGGGATACCCAGTGGTTCCTGTCCCCCTAGGAGAAGCAAAGTGATATAAAATCCAGGGCCTGCCCAGATCTCTCCGTCCTGTTGCTTCTGCTCTTGCTTCCAGGCTTTGCCAAGCTGCTAGGAGACTGTGCACCTGTGACCAGTTGGGAATGTTTGTAATATCTTTTATGAAGCTGATGCGTGCCTCAGTTTACCCTATATGTTGCATGGCTTCTCAGGCAGGGGGCTGGGGTGCAAGGGCTGTCAAGGAAGGGAATTATACCCAGACCGAGGAAAGACCGTGGAAAGACCGTGCCGACTCCAACGGCTCCTGGCTGGATGCTCCCAGCAGGGAATCGGAGCAGGGCCCCCAGCTCAAGAAACACAGAATTGGGAAGGTTTGAGCTGGAGGATAGAGTGAGGGAACCTGGGAGCTCTCGCCTGAGAACTGACCAAGGTCAGACCGTGGCCTGGTCTACACAAGGCAATTGAGTCAGTGTAACTGTGTCACTCGGGGGCATGAGAAAGGCGGCGTCACAAACGATGCAGCTGCAGTGGTTTACATGTAGACACAGTGGTGAGCTGGTGCCAGTTTGAGGGAACTGGTTCTAAAAGGGCTTCTAAATTTAATAACTGGTAAGTTTAAGTGACCCAGGAGCGTAGCTGGGGGAGAGCAGGGGGAGCAGCCGCTCCCTGTCATCACATTATCCAAAAGTGGCGCCTTAGGCGCTGACCCCGTGAGTGCTCCAGCTCCCCACCCCAGCCCCAGCTCACCTCTGCTCCGCCCCACTTCTCCCCCCCTCTACCCCCGCTTCTCGTGAATCAGCTGTTCACCGTGGGAAGCCTGGGAGGGCTCAGATGCAAGCAACGACTTGGTGCTCAGGCCCAGGGAGGTGAAGATGCAGCGTAGGTGAGCTGGGGCAGGAGGGTCGGCCGCGCCGCAGCAGGTAACCCCGGGGAGGGGAGCGCAGGGGGACCACTCCCTGCCCCAGCTCACCTCTGCACCGCCTTCGTCTCCCTGCGAGCTCGGCCTGACCCGGTGGTCCAGTCGAGCGGCATGGCTGTAGCGCACCAAGCCACCTCCAGGCAGTGCAGTAAGGGGGCAGGGAGTGGAGGGAGTTGGATAGAGGGCAGGGGAGTTTGGGGGGGTGGTCGGAGGTGGATATGGGTCAGGGCAGTCAGAGGGCAGGGAACGGGTTTGAATGAGGGCAAGGGTCCTAGGGGAGCAGTCAGGAAGGGGGGGTAGTCAGGGGACAGAGAAGCAGGGTGGGTGGGGCAGGGGTCCCGGTGGAGGGTGTCAAGGAATGCGGGGGATGGATGGGGCAGGAGTCCCATTGGGTGAGGGCAGGCCACGACCCCCTTGTGAGATGAGGAGGGAACCGATTGTTAAGATTTTGGCAGCTCATCAGTGTGTAGACAGGCCCTGAGTGAGAGACCCGGAGCCTGAAAACAGGTTTCGCTGCAGCTCGGCCGGGCTCTGGGCTGACCAGAACGGCCTCTTGCTTTAACCTTCAGTGGGCTGGGCTGCCGGGGCTGGGGTCCAGGTACCTAAGAAACCCGACTGTTCTGCCAAAGCTGGGGGAGTGGCCCTGTCACCTGGGCCGAGGGACGTCGGGCCCTGCGGAGTGGACGGGTCTGTACCAGGGTCTGTCTCAGCTGGACTCGCTTGTCAGGGCTCCCGCGGTGAAGCCCAGCGGTTCAGTCTCAGGAGGTGGGGAGGCCGTGTGGCCTGTCCTGCAGGAAGAGAGAGACCTGTTGGGGTCTGGCACAGCAAAGGGCTTCCTCCCAGAGACTTCCCCAGCTGGGGTCCTGGCACCGACCCTGTGGATCCACGAGCGTCTTTCCCATCCACCGAGGCAGTGTGGCCTAGTGGATAGAGCCCTGGACTGGGCCGGGAGATGAGGATTCTATTCCCAGCTGGGTGACCTTGGGCAAGTCACCTCGCCTATTTGTGCCCCCTCTGGGATCGCTGGCTGCCATGACGCAGACACGCTGTAACTCTGTAACGCCCTGGGCCCAGACGCTCTACCACTGCTTTGGGGGGGCCTGAGCCATGCGAACCCCACTGACACCAGCAGCAGGCACACAGCTCTCCCAGCAGCAAGGGGACCTGGGAGTCAGGGCAGTGGGAGCTGCTGCCACTTGGAGCTCTGATGGTCCAGGGGGCAGGCACCTCCCAGGGAATCCAGGACAGCGAGGGGACCGGGCTCTCTCCTAGGAGCTCCTGAAGCTGTTGGGGGCTGAAGACACATCCCTGAGATGGGGAAGTGTGGGGCCCAATCTGCCCTGTGTCCCTGGGGGCGAGGGGGGATATTAACCCTGCTCTCCCCACCATGCCCCGGTCCTTCCCCTGAGTGGCAGCAGGAGTCACTCTGTCCCCTTCTCTCCCTGGTTCAGAAACCAACAAGGACAAGGAGGAGGAGGAGGGGGAGAAATGGGTGGACATGGCTACAGAGGAGGCTGCTCTCAACATCATCCTAAAGTAGCACCAGGGCAGAGAAAAGGTACAAACCTTCCCTAACTGGGCTGGGACCGAGACTGTCTTCCCCCTCCCAGCACCCGACCCCCTGCAGAGGGTCTTGCCATGATGAACCACCACCCCTAATGGGGACCTTTCTCCTGCATGCTCTGGGACCCCGCAAGATGGGAGTGTTTGTCTCCTCCCCTCACAGGCACTATCCCAGATCCTGACTCTGCTTGTGTAGGAGTCGTGGGTGATTTGGACAATGGGCAGGTTCCCGCTATCCTCCAGGGAGGCTTGAGCCCTTCAGCTGATGTGGATGGGGAAGGGAGGTCCCGGGCTAAGAGGCTCTCTCTCCCCTAATCCCTCTCCTGGTAGGTGCAGGATGAGGCCCAGCAGCTCATGTTCCTTCACGCCATCCACCCCACATGTCTCGCTGCACAGCAGAAAAGGCAGGACACACTGGAGCCGCACTGCTGCCCTTCTATGAAATGAACTGGTTGAGTCTACTCCAGTTCTCTTGTCTGTAATCAGGAGGCTAAAATAAATGAGGGATGGTCTTATGATTACAACATGGCCAGGGCCGGCTCCAGCTTTTCTGCTGCCCCAATCCGCAAAAAAAGAAAAAGGAAAAAAAAAAAGAGCGGCGGCACTTCAGGAGTAACTTATTGCTAATATGGGGAAGTCTCTGGGAGGAAGAGAATGTTCTGGTTAGCCCAGAGTCCGGCCGAGCTGCAGCGCAACCTGTTTTCAGACTCCGGGTCTGTCACTCAGGGTCTGTCTACACACTGATGAGCTGCCAAAATCTTAACAACCGGTTCCCTCCTCATCCCACAAGGGGGTCATTTTACATCACTTTGCTTCTCCTCCGGGACAGGAGCCACTGGGTTTCCCCTGTGAGAATCCAGGGCAGGGTGGGTTTGCAGCTCCCCTCTGCTGAGGGTGGGATGGGGGCAGCAGGAGCTGGGTCAGGGCTCATTTGTGGCTAAGGCTCAGGAGAGCAGACGGGAGGGAGGGCTACTCATGTACACTATGTACAGACAGAATTTCCATGATGTGTTGACATTATAAATGTTTGGGGTTTAGATGTTTTCCGTGACACACTGTTCCATTCAAAAGGACCTACCATTAAATGCCATCATCACAAACAGTGCCAGACACATAGAATTTAACGTTACAATTCCTGCTCAAGGTTTGGACAGACCAGCAATTCTCACCTCCAGCTCTTCACAGGTTAGCCAGTTTCTGGTCACATGGCAATATAAGGGAACTATTTGATCCCAGAATCGCAATGCACCCATTCTAGGGAATGGGCACTTCTCCCAGTTAGTGAAATATACCTTTATTGCCCTTGAGCATTCTTCCAGAACTGCCTGGACAGAGAGAAGACAGGCAATGTCTAAAGGACATATTAGCAAGTCACCTCGCCTATTTGTGCCTCAGTTTCCCCATCTGTAAAATGGGGATAATGATACCAGTCTCGGCCAGGGGGGCCCCTCTGGGATAGCTGCCTGTCATGGCACAGATGCTCTCTAACTCACAGCTGGCAGCACAGGCCTGCCTCCAGAGGGGAGCTTGGCACACACCTGGCTGCCCAAACCATCTACACGGAAGGAATTGACAGCCTGCTTGTTAACCACCGGAGCTACTTGCTGCAGGAGAGCTGGCTCCAGGCTGCAGCCCCTGGCACTGCTCAGGCACTCAGCCATCATGGGAGGATGATTCCCCAAGCCCCACCCTGGAAAGGGGGCCCCAGGCTGCTCCCCCAGGGACTGTCAATCATTCAGTGAGGAGCCATCCCAGTCCCTCCCCGTAATGGGGCCTGGCTTGGCCACCAGGTCCGAGGTTCCTGCTGCTTGGTCCCTGCTGACCTGTCCTCCACCCCCCAAGACATCATTGAGGACAAACTGGACAAGAAGTTGTGGCCCTTTGTGTCGGACCTGGTCCTTGCCACCAGTTCCCAGGCTCCTGTCAGGTAAGGCTGAGCCTTGCTGGACTGTGAGGAGCAGAGTCCTGACACGCCCCCCACCCAGGGAATAGGAGCCTCTGTGCCTGGGAGTGTGTGGCCAGGACCCTGCCCTCTATGGGGGAGGGGATGCCTAAGAGCCTGGACCCCTCTCACTATGTTTCCTGCCCCCCAGCAGTCCCTCAGCACACCAGGGCCCAGGATGGAGGGAAGGGACTGGCTGAGTTTTAGACAGCACCCCCAGCCAAGGGCAGGTGCCATCCTCCCCTACTCCCTCTTGCCTGCTTTGGGTCTCCTGTCCCACTGCCTTGGGCAGGGCCTGCCCCCCAGCCTCCTCCAGGCGTGGTGGGAAGTTTATCGGTTCAAGGGGCCCTGACCGGCTCCTTGCCCCTGTCCGGCGGCCGCCCAGCCTGGGACAAGTCTCGCCCCTGCAGTCCCTCTCCGCTGCGTGTCTCCGGCGTCTCGGAGACACTGGTGGCCACCGTACGGAGCTGCGGGATGTGCTGCCGCCTGCAGCACACCCCTGTTCCAGGGGCTCGATTGGCTGAGCTGCCCGCAGAGCAGGACCCAGGTGCTTCAGACCCCGGCGGAGGTAAGCAGGAGCGAGGCGCTGGCATGGGGCAGGATGGTCCTGTTCTGTGCGGCACTCAGCCACGTCCCAGGCCCTACGGGGAGGTGAGGATGGGCGCGGGGACGACTGGGCTTTGTGCCAGCCCTGCCATGGACTCCCCACTGGCACATCCGAGCTAGCTTGGGGGATGTCTCTTGGCTTGGGGGCTGGGCCGCAGAGAGGGCTGGTGGTGATGTCTCAGGCCACCAGGGACCATTGATTTGTGCCGTGTGAGCCAGGCCAGGACCTCTCCGCCAGAGCAGGGGGTGACGGGTCTCTCTCCTTTGCCCCAGGGCCCCGACAAAGCCCGCTCTCAGCTGCTGATCGTGGACCGGAGCTTCGACCTGGTGTCCCCACTGCTGCACGAGCTCACCTACCAGGCCATGGCGTACGATCTGCTCAGCCTCGAGAACGACACCTACAAGTAGGGGCTGGCTGCCAGCAAGGGGCGCCCCGCACTCCTCCTCAGGCGGGCTGGGGGGGATGTGACCCAGGCACCTGCACCGCTCCGCAGCCCCCATGCTCGCGGGAGGGGTGCCGCAACCTGACCTCATCTCCCCTCTCCCACAGGTACAAGACGACAGAGACCAGCGACTCGCAGGAGAAAGAGGCACTGCTGGACGAAGACAACAAACTGGGTGCAGCTACGCCACATGCACATCGCTGACATCTCCAAGTGAGCACACTCAGCTCTGCCCCTGACATGCCCATGTGTGCCCCGCGCATACCCTAGATATGCTCCCACGCGTGGCTGGGCTGCTGTGGCTGGCCCCAGGTGAGGCCTCTGCCCTCTAGGGGACACTGTGCACTGGAAGGGGCTGGGATCTCACCACCGCCTCCCTCCAGACCAACATCTAGGACCTGTCCCAGATGCTGAAGAAGATGCCCCAGTGCCAGAAATCAAGTATCAGAGGGGTAGCCGTGTTAATCTGGATCTGTAAAAGCAGCAAAGAATCCTGTGGCACCTTATAGACTAACAGACGTTTTGGAGCATGAGCTTTCGTGGGTGAATACATGCATGCATCTGAGGAAGTGGGTATTCACCCACGAAAGCTCATGCTCCAAAACGTCTGTTAGTCTATAAGGTGCCACAGGATTCTTTGCTGCTTTTCCAGTACCAGAAAGAGCTGAACAAGGTAATGGGGCTGGAGCTGTTAGTGGGCGGGGAGCAGGGCATTCAGTGGGGCTGATGGGAGAGCAGGGTGCTCTGTGGGGCTGGTGAGGGACAGTAGGGACTCTCTGGGGGGCAGGACACTCTGGGGCACTCCGCTTTACTGCCTGATGAGAGCTGCTGACCTGTACCGTTGGGCAGAGCCATTTTCCCCCCAGGTGCTGTGTGGCACCATGGGCAGCAGCCTGCCCATCAGTGCCCAGAGCTGCCCCATTAGCCCCAGCAATGGCAGCCCTTGGGTAACGCCTGCGCCTTAGAATCATAGAATCATAGACTATCAGGGTTGGAAGGGATCTCAGGAGGTCATCTAGTCCAACCCCTGCTCAAAGCAAGACCAACCCCAGCTAAATCATCCCAGCCAGGGCTTTGTCAAGCCTGACCTTAAAAACCTCTAAGGAAGGAGATTCTACCACCTCCCTAGGTAACCCATTCCAGTGCTTCATCACCCTCCTAGTGAAAATTTTTTTCCTAATATCCAACCTAAACCACCTCCACTGCAACTTGAGACCATTACTCCTTGTTCTGTCATCTGCTATCACTGAGAACAGTCTAGATCCATCCTCTTTGGAACCCCCTTTCCGGTAGTTGAAAGCAGCTATCAAATCTCCCCTCATTCTTCTCTTCTGCAGACTAAACAATCCCAGTTCCCTCAGCCTCTCCTGTTAGGTCCTGTGCTCCAGCTCCCTAATCATTTTTGTTGCCCTCTGCTGGACTCTTTACAATTTTTCCACATCCTTCTTGCAGTGTGGGGCCCAAAACTGGACACAGTACTCCAGATGAGGCCTCATAAATGTCGAATAGAGGGGAATGATCACGTCCCTCGATCTGCTGGCTGTACCCGTACTTATACAACCTAAAATGCCGTTAGCCTTCTTGGCAACAGGGGCACACTATTGACTCATATCGAGCTTCTCATCCACTGTAACCCCTAGGTCCTTTTCTGCAGAACTGCTTCCTAGCCATTCAGTCTCTAGTCTGTAACAGTGAATGGGATTCTTCCGTCCTAACTGCAGGACTCTGCACTTGTCCTTATTGAACCTCATTAGGTTTCTTTTGGCCCATTCCTCTAAATTGTCTAAGTCTCTCTGTTGCCTGTCCCTACCCTCCAGCATATCTACCACTCCTCCCAGTTTAGTGTCATCTGCAAACTTGCTGAGAATGCAGTCCACGCCATCCTCCAGGTCATTAATGAAGATATTGAACAAAACCGGCCCCAGGACCGACCCTCAGGGCACTCTGCTTAAAACGAGCTGCCAACTAGACATGGAGCCGTTGATCACTACCCATTGAGCCCGGTGATCTAGCCAGCTTTCTATCCACCTTATAGTCCATTCATCCAGCCCATACTTCTTTAACTTGCTGGCAAGAATACTGCGGGAGACTGTATCAAAAGCTTTGCTAAAGTCAAGGAATAACACATCCACTGCTTTCCCCTCATCTGCAGACCCAGTTATCTCCTCACAGAAGGCAATTAGGTTAGTCAGGCATGACTTGCCCTTGGTGAATCCATGCTGACTGTTGCAGATCACTTTCCTTTCCTCTAAGTGCTTCAGAATTGATTCCTTGAGGACCTGCTCCATGATTTCTCCAGAGACTGAGGTGAGGCTGATCTGTAGTTCTCTGGATTCTCCTTTTTAAAAGATGGGCACTACATGAGCCTTTTTCCAGTCATCCAGGACCTCCCCCAATCGCCATGAGTTTTCAAAGACAATGGCCAATAGCTCTGCAATCACATCCACCAACTCTTTTAGCACCCTCGGATGCAGTGCATCCGGCCCCATGGACTTGTGCTCATCCAGTTTTTCTAAATAGTCCCGAATCACTTCTTTCTGCACAGAGGGCTGGTCACCTTCTCTCCATACTGTGCTGCCCAGTGCAGCAGTCTGGGAGCTGACCTTGTTTGTGTAGACAGAGCCTTGCTCCTGCAGCTCTCGGGAGAGGGCCTTGGTGGGCTTCCAAACCAGCCCATTGGAGCCACTCCTAGTGCCACTGAGCCATGTGCCAACGGAAAGCTCCTGGCCACTGGCGCAGGTACCCTGACAGCTGCTGGTCTCCAAGCCCCAGCCTCGTGGTGACTAACAGAGAAACCGTGGGCTGCTTTGGAAGCTGCTTCCTCCTCCTGATCCTCTCCTCCAGCTGCCCCACTCCACCGCAGAGGACGGGGGCTGGAGAGCACTGACTTGGCCATGTAGATGTGGGTTGGGGCCTGGGCTGAGCCAGGTTTGGTGCAGGGATGGCCTGGCTGGGTGCACCCTGTTTGTGATCATCTGGGTCTGGCCTAGACTAGCACCCCTTCAAGCCCCATGCCCCTGGCTGGTTCACGGGAGGGGTGGGGAGGGCAGGCGGCTGCTTCCCAGCCCAGCTGGGGGCTGCCCTGGCTGGGAGACAGGCAGAGGGAGAAAATGCAGTTCCTCTCAGCAGCACTAGGGGCACCAGCCAGGTCAGGCACTCTCAGCCTGTGCGCCCCCTGCAGCCCAGACTCTGCATTGCAGCTCTCCTATGCCCATACCCATCGCACCCTGCCATGGCTTTCCCAGCACCTGCCAGCCTCAGAGTGCCCCAGGCTTTGCAAAATATGATCCCAACCCCGCAGAGGGTTTGGAAAATGCCCAGCAGCACCCGTGTGACGTGAAACCTAAGTAACAGGCACCCAGAGTGGGAGTGACTCACATGGATTTGGGGGCAGAGCTGGGCATGGAACCCAGGAATCCTGCCTCCCAGCCACTGATCTAACCCCTGGACCCTACTCCCCTCCCAGAGCTCAGCACAGAACCCAGATGTCCTGCCTCCCAGCCCGCTCTGCTCTGTCCATACTTCTGTCCCCTTGGACCCCTGCTAATAATTGCACATGCAACTTGCTGGGGAATGTGCTCTGGAAGAGGTCGGTCCCTTTGAGCCCAGCAGGCCCTGTTTTCCCTGCTCCCTGGGCCAGTTCCTCTCTCCCTGCTGGACAAATGAGCACTGCCAGTGCTGCATGCCTGCTGTGGATGAGGTGAGAGACCCTGGCACCTCTGACCTACTGCAGGGGCCCAGCCCCAATCTGCTCAGCTGCAGAGCTGTCTGTCCCTGATCCCCGTGGGGAATTATCAGCCACAGTTAACAGCCATTTGGGTAATTGCTGCGCTGCTGCCAGGAGAGTGGGTGGTGGATTGGAGGTGCAGAATTAAAAGGTTCCAGCAGAGACACCTGCCCAACGATGAGCTTTCCAGCTTCCACCATGGCTGCCCTTACAGCTGGGCTGCCACTGGGATTCCGTGTGCACCCCCAGCCTGCACCTTGAGCAAGGGGGACCCCAGCCATACACGCTGTACCCCTCAGCCTTCCCCCCAGAAGCATGAGGGGGTCGCAGGCCTGAGACAGCCGGCCATTGCCTGGTCAGTGCCAGTCGGAAGGGTGGGTTCGGCAGACAGGCCCAGCCTCCAGTCCCTCCCTGGGCAGAGGGCAGGATGCTGCCCTGGCTCTGCCATGCTCTGCTCCAGGTGCTGGTGAGGACAGCAGGAGAGGGTTGTACGTGTCAGCCCAAGCTGTGGGCTTGGGGGATCTGATCACTGTGTTGGCCCCAGCCCTAGGGGCTGGTGCGAATGTGGTGCTGTGACATTGCACTCTATATGATTTTATAAAAATATATAATGTAACTGGAATATGCTTCATGAAAAAGGTCTCTTGTAAGGTATCATTACAAAGCGTATAATCTACTGAGTGTGGTCATCCTATTTGTATAAATGTATCACTCTTGTATCTGAAACTAGAAATATGAAATATCACTCTGAGGGCCTATTGTAATTATGCAATACAAATAATCACATGCTGATCTACAGAAATACTTTTGTTCCGTGGCCATCCCCACTGGTTTAAGAGATTAGTCACTGAAAATGGAACTTGACATCTGCGTTTAACTCAGTCCCCTCGTTCTTTCTGCTCAATACACACTCGGTGGTAGATGTGTCCACATAATAAGGTTATGAAGATGGGTCTATGGGAGGGTTTGACTTCCTCTAGCATGGTCTGCTATTGCAGGAAGGAGGTTTGCTGGGAAGAGATGGGGTCTGTCTGTCAAGAAGGAGAAGAACATCATCATGCACTGGCTCACCAACCTTATGAGAAGAGCTTAAAACTAAGTTCAGAGGGGGCAGGTGAAAAAAGGCAGCAGATGAAAAAAGGTAATCTTAATAGCGGACTAGATTATTGGAGAGAAGTAGATGTGGAAAATTGCAGTAGAATTATAGGAGAAACAAGAGGGAAATCCATGGAGGCATCTGCTTAACATCTTAGATGTCTAAACACAAATGCAAGGAGTAATAATAATGGGGAATAAATAGTAAGAACTGGGAGTTTTAGTACATCAGTCATAACTGAGCTTAACTGGCATCACAGATATTCGATGGACTAAATCTCATGACTGGAATATTGGTGTAGAGGGCTATAGCTTGGTCAGGAAGGACAGGCAGGAAAAAAAGAAAGGAAGTATTGCATTGTACACTTGTTCTGAGGTCCAGAAGGAGGTGAGAAGCAGACCAGTTGAAAGTCTCTGAGTAAAGATAAAAGAGGGAAAAAATAGGGGTGATGTCCTGGTAGGGGTCTATTACAGACCACCAAATCAGGAAGAGGAGGGAGATAAGGCATTTCTAGAACAAATATCAGGATTTGTGTTTTGGATATTTCTGTTAATAATGGGAGACTTTACCTACCCAGACATCTGTTGAAAAAGGAATATGGCAAAACACAAAATTATCCAGTAAGTTCCAGAAATGTCCTGAGGACAATGCTTTGTTTCAGAAAATGGAGGAAGTAACCAGGGGGACAGCCATTTTAGACTTGATTCTGACCAACAAGGAGGAGCTGGTTGTGATGGTAAAGGTGATTTGGGTGAAAGTGATCATGAATGATAGACTTCATGATTCTAAGGAAAGGAAGGAGTGAGAATGATAGAAGAAGGACTGCAAAAAACAGACTTTTCCATACTCAGAGAATTGGCAGGTACCACCCATGTGGAAAATATCGAAGGCATAAAGGAGTTCAGGAAAGCTGGCAGTTTCTCAAGGAGACAATATTAAAGGACAACCACCAATGCAAAGGAAAGATAGGAAGAATAGTAAGAGGCCAATATGGCTCCATCAGAAGTTTTTTAATGACCTGAAAATCATAGCAAGGGACAAATGTAATTGGAATTCTTTTCCCATAAGGTTTACTGCAAAGAGTGTCATCATTTTGAATGCTTTAAAGGCAGCATCACTTCCAAAATCAAGAGTTGGCTCTACATATGGCCATACATATGACACCACACTATATTAAACACAATAAAAATTAATTTAGTTGATTTGTTTGGCAGGACATGGAAATTAAGTATAAATTTCAATTCATTGTAGAACAACATAAAATCAATATTTGTAATACAGTTCAATAAGGTTTCATCAGGCTTTTTGATCAAGCAAATTAAAAAGCAAAGGAAACCAACCAACCACACTCAAGGGTCACTGTGCATTCTCCAAAGCAGTTTCTTCTCTTTCTTTGTTTGGTGCTTTTATTTTATATAAATTCAACCAGGAGCAGTTTTTCAGATAAAACCAATACTGGAAAGTGTGGCAAACAGAGAGAAGGACTAAACCAAAATTCAAAATGATATAGAGAGAATGAGAAATTCTGCACTGGAGCAAATGTAGCCACCTATTGGACTGCTTACATGTACGGGCCCAGATATTGAAATGTATTTAGGTTCCTAACAGCTACTGATTTGAGTGCGAGTTAGGAGCCTAAATACCTTTGAGGATCTTGTCCATGTAATTACAGCACATACCTGGTGAGCTGCAGATTGTGTGGTATGCTACAGTCACACTGACGTCATAATAGTGCTTGCATAATCTGCACTGGCTGTCCTGGCCATGACAGACCGAGAGGCCAACTGCCTATCAGTACGGGAGCTCTGTGGAGAAAGGACTGTCTGGAGGAAGTGTTGAGGAAAGATTCAAACATGAGTAAATGTGTGAGTCAGCAGGAGGTAACTGACAGAGGTAAGGGTCAGCATTGTATTTTCTGTATCCATTCTATATTCACACACACATTCAGAAAGCATAGGCATACAGATAGATTAGCTGTAATGTTCTCCATTTATATGACCAGAACCTCAGCTGCTGTAAACCAGTGTCGCTCTGTTGTCTTCCTTGTAGTTGTGTTGATTTACACCAGTTGAGGAGCTGGCCTACAGCCTCTGGACCTGGAAACTTTCCTGAGAATCTGAGTTTCTATTGAATGTTATGGGAGAGGTCTTCCTTCTTTTGTCCCAGTTGTTTATGTTTATTATAGGTCCTCATTTTGTGTCTTCTGCATCCGTGGAGCCAAGATCTAAGTGTGGAATCCATCAGAGATGGGGGAAATTAGAACAAAAAATGCAGAAGGGCTTCTCCTCTGGCTGTCTAAATGAAACTCTGTTAATATCTTAAATGCAGGATAAGAAAGCATGGGGTCACATTTCTTAGCAACACTAGAGCGCCTAATCCCACACTATCACTACTGCAACTAGGTGGGCAGTGTAGGTTACAGTTAGGATTCAGTTTGCATCTGGGTGTTAGAACTGACGGATGCAATTTGCATAAAGGACGGGCAATCACCTAACGTCAAGCAGCCTTTCCTGGGAAGGGGAAATCTTGTTAGTTCCTCCTTCATGCTTTGGAATGCTGTCACAATAGAGACAGATACATATGGCATTTCAGATTTCTTTTTAAATCTTAAGGCTCCTGGAGAATTTCTGCCCACAGCTAAGAGATACATGGGAGATAAAATCCTGACTTTTTTAATACATCAGCTATTTCATAGTTTCATAGAGTTTAAGGCCAGAAGGGACCATTAGATCATCTAGTCTGACTTCCTGTATTTCACAAACCATTAAATTTGACCTAGCAACCCTACACTGAACCCAAAAACTTGTCTTGGACTAAAACATTTCAGTCTTTAGGAGACTAAACTGTTGCGTGCCATAGGCAGATGACAGGAGAGACTGAGGTTCCACCAATGCCTGAGGCCCTTGCAATGGTAGAGAGTTGATTAGGTCAGATATACCCAGATGATCCTAGCAGGTGATCAGTGCCCCATCCTCCCACCCAAAGGTCCCTGCCAATCTGAGTAGGGGAAAATTCCTTCCCACTCACAACTCTGGAGATCAGTTGGACCCTGAGCATATGAGCAGGACATCTAAGAAAACAGATTCTCTGACCCATCTTGGAGCACTGATCCACCCTACCAGGTGTCCCATCTCCTGCAATGGTCAATCCCTGATGCTTCAGATGAAGGCTGGAGAGAACTACCCCACCCCACTCACAGCATACACCTAGCCAATTGTGCATGAGGAAAAATTCCTTTATGACCTCTACAGGCAACTGGATGAACTCTGTTCCATGAGTTTTCTCTGCAAGCATTTAAACTGCCATGAAATAAGATGAAAGGCTTTCTTCAAAACAGGGGGCCTAAAGTTAGGCTTCTAAATTCATAGTGAGGTTTAAAAAAGTGGCCTGATTTTCAAGAGATACTGAGCCCCCACAAGTTCCCAGCATAGCCAATAGGACATCTGGGTGCTCAGGATTTTT